>NC_057804.1:114972125-114997133 GCF_018294505.1 Triticum aestivum | reverse complement strand
TTCTAGCCCTGCAAAATCTCTCTTCTCCACCGTCCCCTTCCGCGCCCAGATTGCTCAAATCCCTAATTCGCCGCCATCCCTCGAATCGCCCCTCGTCTCGTCTCTTTCCCCACCGTTCCCCACCTCTGTGCCAGACGACGACGACGGTCGCACTCCACCACCACACCGGAGCTACCTCATCTACGCCTTCGTCTATCACACCGGGTGGTCCACCGACAACGTCGGCCGCCGCAACCGACGTGCCTCACAGACACCGAGTTCCACCGCATCAGGTGCGCTTCACCGACGCCGTCTCCCAGCTCACCGGGGCTACTTCACCGAGCACATCATCGCACCTCCGGCCCACGAGGCCATTGGGGCTTCACCAACGGTCTCGTCCATTGCATCGTAGCGCTCCGCTTCCACTCAAGATCTGCATCCGTGCGCGGCCAACCAACGCCAGCGTGTCATCCTCAACGGCTCTGAAGTGACCCGTACTCTAGCTAGGCGAGCATGCCCAAACGCCGGCCCGAACTAGGTATCCACACATCACTCCCTTGTGCACTGTTCCGACGATGTTTGGATATCCTTTCACTGCTCTCTTAGCTTACACGCCTATGCAACTCTGACTTTAACTCTTATTTCTTCTGGAGATATCATCTGAAACAAGCAAATCCATTTTTTAGCGAAGCATGACGGCGCTACGGGATCTGGTACACATCCTGCACACCCGTATAACCTTGCAAGTATCTGTCCTCCGTACAACATCAAGGTCTATTCATCTTATTTGATCAACCATTCGCCATGTCAAAAATGCAGAGGGGGATGCAAGGAGCACAAGGCCTGCACATCCAAGCAAGTGGTAACATGGACTTGTACATGGAACATCCCAAGCGCAAGCAGAGCTGCAGTGAGCCTGTACAACGAGCTAGCGTAAGTCCCTGCATTTCATTTAATTCATACTGTCATTCATGTATGATTTGTGTGCAGTGGCTGATCCACGAATTCAAGTTACCAGGGGCGAACATTTAACTTAAAAAATACGAAGGCACTTGCACTCCGGAAATCAACATAACTTGAGAAATGTGAAGCTACATGCACTTTGAAAACCAGCTAATGATCCAAAGTAGTTCAGATTATAAACACTAAATGATGCAAGCACCAAAAAACACAAAATGCAACATGGTGTACAAGGACTACAAACATGGTCTGTACCTGCTTGAATTATTCATTCTCTGGCTGAAAATATCGAAGTGTAATTGCACGTATAACCAGTGCACAAACTGCATATCAATATATCTATCCTGCACAAGTATGCCAATAGTTTCAAACAACAGATTAGAAAAGTATTTATGCTATGTTGTCATGATACGGGGACTTTCTGGTAGATGGCCTCGACGTTTCCTCAAGCTATGAAAATGCACTATAATTTGCTTGTCATCAATACCTGCAATCTCTGTCTCTCTCAACATAGTAGATCATCATTAGACACTAAATCCTTCAATGAGCTTGCAAAATGCTTGCATTAGATCCCTCATTAGACACTATATGTTCATCACCAGGAGCATGTAAAATGTTTGCATCAAATCCTTCATTAGCAGTCTGTTCATTAGACACTTCAGGCTCAAGAACAACATTAGCTTGTATGTTTGCACCAAAAACTTGATTAGATACATCAGATTCAGTCAGTTCAGTATTGATTGGGGGAGTTATAAAATAAGTAGAAATTGGTTTCATTTTCTCATAGATTCCCTACATACAAGCAGTTTTACAACACCGTCAGGTTTAACTATTGGCCAGAAATTGAAGAGTTGAATTAGATATAATCAGGGATGTGATGTACCTGCTTGTTTCACACGCTACTCTTGCAAGCTGCGACTGTCCGTTTGTGCAAGCTCGATGCCATGCTCGTGCTGCCGCCGCTGCCTCCCATGCAGGCTACACCCAGGGTTGGATATTCATCTTCTTGTCCTTCCGTTCGCTTGAAGCCCGACGACCGCCCTCCAACGAGGGCGCGAGGAAGGGATGTGTCGGTCTGTCCAGCGGCTGCTAGGTTAGGAGCGAATCAGACTGGAGGCTGGAGCGAATGAATTGGGATTTTTCCTGCTGTCGATCGATATGGGAGGCGCTCGTATGGGTCGCGAGCCTGCTATAGGGCCTGCCTTGCACATATGTTATTGGCCCATCCAAATTGAAACATGTTTCTTCATTTTTTACATTGCCTGCTCATGCGTTGGGACGAACAAAACTAGTGTGGGCCAACCTGGACGACTCAAACTAGGTGCACACTTTCCAGCCACCTGAGGCGGCCGCCCATACCAGCCCCTATGGTGGTGTCGCCCCTTTTTGTGTGTATGATAGGATAGTGAAAAATATTCGAGTGGCGCTTTTGATTTACCCACAGAATGGTTGAATTGCTTGTTTCTATGAACTGAGTTCGCCAATATTGTGAAGGATGCCAGTTTTTTCATCCTATTGTAGATTGCTTAGATCTCGATATGCCAAAAGTAATCGCATGAAATATACAGTAAAAGCCAGTGTGATGTGTTTGTCTACAACTAGTCTGACTACACGTCCTCATATAACATATCAAGGACGCTCCATCTTACCAGATTAACCATTCGACTTACCCATGCAGTGTGAGAAGAAAAAAGTATTGGGACTGCTTATCCAAGCAATTGATGCCATGGACTCCTTTGTACAACCTTGTAAGCGAAAAAGAAGTTGCAGTGTGCCTGTACAAAGAACTAGCGTAAGTTCAGTTACTTGCTTCTCGGAATTTTAGTTATCCACTTATTGCGAAATTGTTCAATTATGTTGCCTGGCTTAATTTAGTTTGCTACTGATTACCTAATGGCACAGCCTGTTAATCATATTGTAGACTGCGCCTATCTATGTGTTTGATACTTACTATTAAGAATTACCTGTTTGCCTTAACTTAAATATCTACTTATTTGTTTAACTGATTTGCTGCTACAACAGCGGGTTACAATGATGTTAATAACTACTGTACTTTTCAGCATCCAATTGAAACTCTTTAATTCCTTGTTTGTTTAACTAGTTTGCTGTTATAACTCCCAGTTGAGATATTTTGCTAACTTCAACTTTTGTGAATCCAATCGGAACTTTAATGGCAAAACAGATTAGCCCAAGATCAAAGAGCAAGGTCCCCATGGACGTTGCACCATCCCACAGCAGTGGGACCAGCCCAATCGTCCATTATGAATTCGCCAACTGCTGATGCTCTAGAGGCTAAACTAGTGGTAGAAAGAGATTCTACTTCTGCACTTAGAGATGAAGTTGACATGTTGAGGAAGCAAACAGCACAATCACAAGCAGTACTCAAGACAACCATTAAATATTTGGTGGATTTCAAAAGAAGCAAGCTGAGACTGACCAGATTGTTAAGGTCCTGAAGGAAAAAAGGAAATTAAATTCCTACTTGGTAAATCATAGGTGAAATGTTCTTTCCATAGTTGAATAACCTTTGTGTTGTCTGTTCATGTAATCAATCAAACTATTTGTTTTAGAGATCATGTAATAATTGTTTTTTTTTGTTTTTTGGTTTGTAATTTTATTTGAGCACAAGTCTATATTAATTGATAAGACTCGGAGACATTTCATTTGGATTGCTGTGCCAGACCTACAAATATACCAATCGGGCTGAATGTGCATTCAACAATAATATTAGTATAGATGGACCATAAGTGGCACGCATCAGAAAGGGCCAAGATGATGTAGTAGTTTGGCTAAAAAAAGGATGTTGTTCTAGCAAAAAAAAGTACAGCGGCCTGGCTTATGTATGTTAGTTGATATTATTGATCCATATACTCTATAAGTGTTTATATGTCTGTTAGTTCTGTACATTCTTGGTTGATTGACTCGGTATTTGAATCTTGATACATCGCTTGTGTACATATCTAAATGGGAGTGCACATTATGCTGCGTGTGACATTTGAGTTGGACATGAAGTGTTCCAAATATTCAAATTCACCTTAAACTGGATTCTAGTTTCTGAATTTGAGTATCGACATTTGTAAACCATATTCATATATGACAGTGGAGTACATCTTTGTCGTCCTTTTGAAGATATATAAAAACACATAGAATGATTTATAAAGATTCATATAGGAATACAAAGTGGATTTGAATTTAGTTGCCAGGGTAAACATGGATGCTTATTGTCCAAAAATTCAAAAGAAGCGGCAAAATGTCCACTCCCACGTCGGCTGCCCGAAGCCAAGTGTTTGGGAGATGGAAATTACTGTCTACCCATTACACGGACAATCCATCGGCCCGATTTCCACTGCTCTAAATAGGGGTAGGTTAGTAACTTCAATTAGACGTGACACGACCGCCTCTGAGCCCATTCCGACACGGTGGGCGTCAAATATGGGCGGCAAAACACATTTGATTCAAGCTCACCCGAAAGACCTCTGTTTCTCCCTCCATTCCCTGTTCATACATGGTGGGTGGCAAATATTTTCAATAGGGGTAGGTTTGTAACTTCACTCAGACGTGACACAACCGCCCTACCTGTCAGCCCCGTTCGTACACCGTGGGCGCCAATCGTGGGCGCCAACCACCCTCTCCTCGCCCGAAATCGCTCTGGGCAAATATTGGCGAGATGCGAGATTACCGTCCTATCCCCAACCGACGAGACGTCCAAATTTTAAACGGGGGCTAAGTTCGTAACTTTTCCATATTTCAGATAGGCGCGTCCCAAAAACATGGTTCCTCGTACCTCTCCCTCCATTTTCCCATTCATACACCGTCCGCACTAGAACACCCCATCCCCACACCAGCCTCCATCCGCCACCCCATCCATCGCCACCGTCCTCCACCACATCCATCGCCACCATCCTCCACCATGCCAGAGCGCCTACCAAGACCGCGTCATCCACTGCTAGAGATGGACATTTCTCATCCACGGCGACGGACCAATAGCCTTGCATCGCGTCCTCTCGCTTCATTAGCGTCGTCATCCTCTTTGTCGGGGCCGCTCGCACGACCTTCTCTTCCACAGCAACGGGACTTATCCCCCGATGCACCCATCTATTGTCGCAGATCTGCTTCAATGCCACCGACAGCCATCGCACCCCTGATGCCTACACGGCGCCGCAAGAGAGGTGGTACTTCATATCTCCTCAACTTTTTGATCTCAATCAGAAAATAGATCTTAACTTGGTTACTCTACTTTCTTTTCAGCTCTTAGAATTTAGTTCTTAGTTCGAAGCAAACAATGGATGCTAAATATCATTTCTCCGGTTTGCAGCTTCAAATCTGCCATGGCATAACCATAATACGGTTTAATTGATCATGCTTAGGGTTTAATTGATCATGTTGGTTCCACGGTGGTTTCTTTAATATAAATCGGAGGGGAAACCCTCTTTTGCTAAAAAAATATGCTTAGAGTTTCCCCCTTTTATGATCATTATATGATCAGAATACGTGCTTCGTGTCATAATAACACTACTCCACCCATCAAGCTAAACAAGCTTAGATGTTCAAATACGAATCTGATATTACTAAAATAGAGTTGTTTAATTGGTCAGCTAAATGTTCCTAAATTAGTTTCGAAAATGCATGTTCGCCGCTCGGGTGTGTATATCTACAGGGTGCCCACGGTGGGTCGGCCCACCCTGGGATTTTGGGTCATCCTAGGCCCCGATTCCCCTCTGTTCTACTACGCGCTTCCGATCTCTACTCTCCCCCAGCCGCCTGCCTCACCGGCGACTTGCCGTCCCCGGACGGCATGACTCTAGGAGGAGACGCCGGACTAATGGGAGGCCAGGAGCCGCTCGCCCAACAGCGTCACCGCTGCTTGGGCGCGCCGCCATGCCTACCTTCCCAATCCGTTCAGGGCTCAGGCATGGAGCACCCACCAAGCCAACCCGATTTATCCTGAGATACGTCCTCAACACTTAGCAGCCACTCCTCATCACCCATTTTCTAATTGATTCTTTACTCATTAGGCAGGACTGTCATTAGGGTTTGTTGTGTGCTCAATGCTACCTACACTTAATGGTTCAGATGTATTTCGGTAATCTTTAGTACCTCTAAAGTTCACAGGGTTTTCAAAATTCCGGCCCTCGGAACAGAAACTAGTCATTTTGGATTGTTGGTCGTAGTGACATTGACCCAGATTACTACTGCAAGCCAGGTTTGTTGACAATTTTACTTGTCTTTCTTACTCATTCAATATAATATCCAATTATTCATGTCGATTAGTTGCAAACAATAAGTGCTAGACAAACTTCTTCATTCAGATTTTGGACGGTCTCTTACTGCAGTTACAATTCTGCATACTTGTCGTAATAAGCTCACAAGTAAATGATTGATTCACTACATCTATGCTTGCCTTGTCATATTTGTTGTCAATATTCTTTTAGGGTGGACCACCCTATTTCTAAATACTAGAACCGTAGACATGAGTGAATAGTATTTCTCTATGTGATCTCTTCCATCATGTGTGGGTAACGAACACTGCATTGTATAGAAAGAAAGTGTCATTTCCAGCTTTTACATAGGTTTCGATCTTTTACATGGAATACAATCTGCCAACTTGCTTTGTGTCGCACTACCAACACTCCACCCTTGAAGCTAAACATTAGGCCACTCATAATTGCTTAGTTTATTTGTTCAAATACGAATTTCATATGATTCTAATGTTCCTACTTCAGTTTTGAAATGTGTGCCTGCCTGTTATAGAGACATAAGGGGTTTGTATTTATGTGTGTGTTCTGGTCAGCACGGTTGGGGAGGTGAACTTTGCATATGCAGGGGTTTATAGGGAGACACTCTCCAAGTTGAATCTGCAATGCATTCCATAGATAATCTGACTACTTTTTATGTTTTCATGAATCTCAGATTATGAACAGCATCATAATGATTATGACCTTGTGCGCATGAAAAGAATAAAGTAGAACAATGCCATGGTTGTCAAACTTGACATTAAGGGACTGAAATCAAGTCTGGATGCAATGCAATGCAAACGCTCTCCACCTATAGATTCATGCTCAGAATATGATCCTAACAGTGATTCTGAGCTAGAGGGAGACCTAAGTCAATGTAGCTCCCTAGTGGAGGAGTCAGAGGAATATGCCCTATCTTATTCATCCATCAAGGTAGACTCTAGCCCTACTACACTGGTCATTTCTGATGGCCCAACTCAGCAGACCCCAATTGCAGCAAACAGTATGATTATGCCAGTTGACATAGCACCAGCTGTACGACGCAAAACCCCCTTTCCAGCAAAGAGTACACCAAATCCAGTTGCCAAATCCCTTTTCGAACCAGAGAGATCCCCAATTGCAGCAAATAGGACCCCTATTCCATTTCTTCCCAGTTTAGAAGACGAAGCTTATGTTGTTGTCAGGAACTATGTGCGCATCTTTCCTTCATGGAAAGATTATACCGCAGACATAGAACAATTTCCAGTCTTCCTCCACAACTTACGCGTAAGTAATGTACTAATGTTATTCATGGTCATTACTGCATATGTTTCTGCTGACAGAAGACACAAGATTTCATTCTTTTAAATAGGCGAGGAGCAAACTGGATTGTGATGACGAGCAAGAGTTGGTTGCGCTTTTCAAGCACTCGTTGATGAAGTATCGTTCCTACCTGAGGCAAGCGCACTTCGATGGCAAGCCTCTGAACGAAATTTCTGTAAAGTCTCCGGTGCTACATTTATCCGACGGTGACTGGAATAATCTTGTTACACATTGGTCTCGGCTGCAACGTAAGGTACTGTCTATGATATCACATCACAATTTGAACTACATTTCTGCATTTGCCTTAATGTCTCACTTTTACGAAAACTATTAGCAGAAGAACATTCATTCTCAAGGGACCACAGAATCTCGCAACTATACTACACACTGGATTGCTCTTGTGAGTACCTCTTGCCCTGTATGACCATACTTACTTCCATAGCTGTTTGATTATGTAGCATCACTGCACATGTTAGCCTCGTAATCGTCCATTTGGTGGACATTATAAGATCTGTATGGACTCTTACACAAATTTAGAATCAACACAATGCTTTTGAAGAGGTTTAGCTCTGCAATCCTCTTGTAAGGACTGAACGTGGTCTATCACTGTACTTACATTAACAGCTACTCCCTCCGTCCCATAATATAAGAATGTTTTGTACAGTACAGCAGTGTTCAAAACACTCTTGTATTATGGGAAGAGGGATTGGTTCATTTTGTAGCATTCTGCATCTTATCTCCCTCGCCCACCATTTACTAAAAAAGATCAGATCTATATTTAATCTTACCAACAAGTAGAATACACAGACAATGCCAGTGTAGAAGTGTAGCCCATTGCTCTTGTCAGTACATTTTGTCCGGTAACGCTTGTACTTCCAGGGATTGATAGTTGATTATGTAGCATCAATCTGCATCTTATCTTCATTATCCTCTATCCCTTCCAGTATTATCATATCTATAATTACTCTCTACAAAATTTAGAGTACAGGCAATGCTTATGAAGAAGATTCTATGCTGAAATTCTTGAGTTATCCTTCCCTTGACATGGAGAAGGGCATTATAAAGCCGGTGTTAACTGTTAATGTAAGTTAGTCCTTCTAAAGTCTTTATCCTCAACTGCTATTTAATTTGCTCATACTCCCTATCGTTTACTGTTTTTTAGTTTGCTGTTTCTACCAAAATGCATGTTCGTAAGAACCGTAAGTTCTAAGTTTTACTTGTAAAACCAAATTTCTTATTCATACCATGCACATTACTTAATACTCCCTATATGTATGCTTGGTTTTGTGGATCTATAATCCAGTGTGTGGTGAAGCATCCCACGTTTGCACCTTGTCATCTCCTGTTTTATCTTACTGATGTGGCTGATGATATGAACAACATGCCATGCACATTATCCAAAATAGATACAATGATTTTCTTTGCCCTTCATCTATGCTTGTTATGTTGACATGGTAATCTAGTAGTGTGGTGAAGCTCCCCGCATTATGAACAATGCCAAATTATGCTATTGACATTTTGAACTTACTCTTTATTTTCTAATTTGAAATTGGATAGAATTGACAGAACAGTCATCACCTTTGTTTATACACGTGCAAAACATGTCACCTCTCTGCTTTGTTTCAGGGTGATATGCTTGATGGCATGCACAAGTCTGCTGAAGGCTGTGAGACAAACCCAACATATATTGCAGCAAAGAAGGCAAAACATCTTGAAGATAGCGAGACAACCCCAAAGTCTTGTCTTGATGCAGTGTTCAAGTTACTTGAGACTAACAGTCAGACAAGCTCACCGAATTTGTTGTCTGAATCAGTTCGACTTCTTCAGTCCCAAGTTCTAGCAGAAAGGCATTCTGCAACTCAACTTCTACTTGAAGTCCTATCTCTAAGAAAGATTGCGGAGAACACCAATGAGAACCTCATCGCTAAACAACTACACCTGGAAGCTATGACCGACATGCTAGGCCGGTCTCACAGCCTTGCTCAGTATCTTGTGCAGCAGTTCCCCCGCAAGGCTAACCTTTCTTGAACTGTCTTGGAAGTGGTCTCGGTTCAGTATTATTTTGTTAGGCTGCAATGGTGCCCAGTTTTTGTAATCTGCTTCTTCGTTGCGCTTTATGATCACTAGTGGCGAACTTCGATGCCCAGTGGATGTAATATACCTTAAATCCTTTATTGTATAATGTAGGTTTATTCTTAGTTACTATGTCGTAATTTCTTTATAGTATAGAGTAGGTTTATTCTTAATTCCTACTAGTTACTGCCATCATTCGCTATCTAAAAAAATCAGATGTAGTCGACCGGGCCGAAACATTCGACTCTAACGGGCCAGGTTTTTAGCGGGCCACAATTGGGCCGGCCTGCGTCTTTCTTGGGCCCGAATGATTGGGGCCTTCACACATTGCGCCAGGCGCAAACTTACACCGGCCTATATTTTAGTTGGGCCTTTGGTCGACCTAGCGCTTAGTTTGGCCCAGGTAGCGTTGGGCCATTAACAGACTGAATATTGTACTGGCCTATTACGGCCGAGATGAAACCACAGGCCTTTAGCAGGCCAAAATGCATGTTGGGCCTCAATTTTCACTAGTCATGGACGGGCCTTCAGCAGGCCGAAATGTAGACTGGCCCGTTATGGGCCCAGTTAGCTCACGGGCCGTTACCAGGCCGAAACATATCTCAGGCCTTAGTTGGCCCACTAATATCATGGGCCTTTAAGAGGCCGAAAGTTTAGTACAGGCATCAACGGGCCGAATTACGCGACAGGCCTTTAACAGGCCCAAAGTCGCGTTGGGCTTAACTGTTGCCACCTTTAGCACGGGCCGTTAGTGGGCCCCATGTCCCGTCGGACCATATATGGCCCATGGGCAGCACGGGCCATTCCCAGGCCGAAAGTCACACCGGGCTGAAATGGGCCCATGTCTACATCAGGCCTCTAGCAGGCTGAAAGTCACTGGGCTATAGTTGGGCCCGAATATTTGGCGAACAATTAACGGGCCAGATCTAGCTTCGGGCCGCAAATGGGCCCAAATATTGGGTGAACAATTAACGGGCCAGATCTGGCTTCGGGCCGTAAATGGGCCCAAATATTGGGCGAACAATTAACGGGCCAGATCTGGTTTCGGGCCGTAAATGGGCCTTTATTAAGCAGGCCGTTATTGGGCTAGCCCACTAGTACCTGATTAAGTTCTACGGGCCTTTGACTGGGCCGGCCTTTTTAACCTATATGGGCCTCTGTTGGGCCCAGCCACGTGTCGACATACCATAGCATGTCTCCTCCAGTGGACGGGCGACATCTGGCCCACTAACGAGCTGACATGTGTTCCCTTCGGCCAATCCGAATTTTACACGTGGAAATTTCCCATTGGTCAAGGCTGTTAACGGGTTATCGGATCCAAAATCCGACCTGATAGCTTAACGGCGTTCTGTTACGGTGGATGCCACGTGTCGGTCACCCTTGACGAAAGCACTTCTGTGACGCGTGATTTATCGTCATGGAAGTGGACACTTCCGTGATGATAATTTTGGTAATGTCATGGAACACTTCTACGACAGCACAGGTATGACTATCTTGATTCTGTCATAAATTTGTCATGGATGTACATGCATGACAAAAAACGCGACCTATTGTGACAAACACGTATCATCACGGAAGTGTATTTTTTTGTAGTGTTTATTATTGCCTCTAGGGCATATTTCCTTCAGTCTCCCACTTGCACTAGAGTCAATAATCTAGGTCACATCGCCATGTGATTTAACATCAATAGTTCACATATGTATGTGATTAACACCCATAGTTCACATCACCATGTGACCAAAAACCAAAGGGTTTACTAGAGTCAATAATCTAGTTCACATAGCTATGTGATTAATACCCAAAGAGTACTAAGGTGTGATCATGTTTTGCTTGTGAGAGAAGTTTAGTCAACGGGCCTGTCACATTCAGAGTCGTATGTATTTTGCAAACATTCTATGTCTACAATGCTCTACATGGAGCTACTTTAGCTAATTACTCCCACTTTCAATATATATCCAGATTGAGACTCAAAGTCATCTGGATCGGTGTAAAAGCTTGCATCGATGTAACTCTTTATGATGAACTCTTTATCACTTCCATAACCGAGAAATATTTCCTTAGTCCTTACTAAGGATAATTTTGACCGCTGTCCAAATATCTACTCCTAGATCACTATTGTACCCCTTTGCGCAACTCATGGCAAGGTACACAATAGGTCTGGTACACAGCATAGCATACTTTATAGAACCTATGACTGAGGCATAGGGAATGACTTTCACTCTCTCTCTATCTTCTTCCGTGGTCGGGCTTTGAGTCTTACTCAACTTTACACCTTGTAACACTAGCAAGAACCCTTTCATTGACTGATCCATTTTGAACTTTTCCAAAAAACTTTATCAAGGTATGTGCTTTATGAAAGTCCAATTAGGCGTCTTGATCTGTCTCTATAGATCTTGATGCCCAATATGTAAGCAGCTTCACCGAGGTCTTTCATTGAAAAACTCTTATTCAAGTATCCCTTTATGCTATCCAGAAATTATATATCATTTCCAGTCAACAATATGTCATCCACATTTAATATTAGAAATGCTACAGATCTCCCACTCACTTTCTTGTAAATACAGGCTTCTCTAAAAGTCTGTATAAAACCATAAGCTTTGATCACACTATCAAAGCATTTATTCCAACTCCGAGAGGCTTGCACTAGTCCATAAATGGATCGCTGGAGCTTGCACACTTTGTTAGCACCCTTTGGATCAAAAAAACCTTCTGGTTGGATCATATACAACTCTTCTTTCAGAAATCCATTCAAGAATGCAGTTTGTACATCCATCTGCGAGAATTCATAAAATATGGCAACTCCTAACATGATTCGGGCGGATTTAAGCATCGCTGCAGTTGAGAAAATCTCATTGTAGTCAACACCTTGGACTTCTCAAAAACCTTTTATGACAAGTCAAGTTTTGTAGATAGTAACACTACTATCAGCGACCGTCTTCCTCTTGAAGATCCATTTATTTTCTATGGCTTGCTGATCATCGAGCAAGTCCACCAAAGTCCACACCTTGTTCTCATACATGGATCCCATCTCAGATTTCATGGCCTCAAGCCATTTCGCGGAATCTGGGCTCATCATCGCTTCCTCATAGTGTTCATCATGGTCTAGTAACATGACTTCCAGAATAGGATTACCATACCACTCTGGTGCAGACCTTACTCGGGTTGACCTATGAGGTTCGGTAGTAACTTGATCTAAAGTTTCATGATCATCATCATTAGCTTCTTCACTAATTGGTGTAGGAATGACTGGAACTGATTTCTGTGATGAACTACTTTCCAATTCGGGAGAAGTTACAATTGCCTCATCAAGTTCTACTTTCCTCCCACTCACTTCTTTCGAGAGAAACTCCTTCTCTAGAAAGGATCCATTCTTAGCAACGAATATCTTGCCTTCGGATCTGTGATAGAAGATGTACCCAACAGTTTCCTTTGGGTATCCTATGAAGACACACTTCTCCGATTTGGGCTCGAGCTTATCAGGTTGAAGCCTTTTCACATAAGCATCGCAGCCCAAACTTTAAGAAATGATAGCTTAGGTTTCTTGCCAAACCATAGTTCATATGGTGTAGTCTCAACGGATTTGGACGGTGCCCTATTTAAAGTGAATGTAGTTGTCTCTAATGCATAACCCCAAAACGATAGTGGTAAATTAGTAAGAGACATCATAGATTGCACCATATCTAATAAAGTATGGTTACAGCGTTCAGACACATCATTATGTTGTGGTGTTCCAGGTGGCGTGAGTTGTGAAACTATTCCACATTGTTTTAAATGAAGGCCAAACTCGTAACTCAAATATTCACCTCCATGATCAGATCGTAGAAACTTTATTTTCTTGTTACAATGATTCTACACTACACTTTCAAGTTCTTTGAACTTTTCAAATGTTTCAGACTTCTGTTTCATTAAGTGGATATACCCATATCTGCTCAAATCATCTGTGAAGGTCAGAAAATAATGATACCGCCACAAGCCTCAACACTCATCGAACCGCATACATCAGTATGGATTATTTCCAATAAGTCATTAGCTCGTTCCATTGTTCTGGAGAACGGAGTTTTAGTCATCTTGCCCATAAGGCACGGTTCGCAAGTATCAAATGATTCATAATCAAGTGATTCCAAAAGCCCATCAGCATGGAGTTTCTTCATGCGCTTTACATCAATATGACCTAAACGGCAGTGCCACAAGTATGTTGCACTATCATTGTCAACTTTGCATCTTTTGGCATCAATATTATGAATATGTGTATCACTACGATCAGGATTCAATAAGACATCAACATTGGGTGTACGACCATAGAAGATTTTATTCATGTAAAAAGAATAACAAGTATTCTCTGTCTTAAATGAATAAGGTATTGCAATAAACATGATCTAATCGTATTCATGCTCAATGCAAACACCAAATAACATTTATTTAGGTTCAACACTAATCCCGAAAGTATAAGGAGTGTGCGATCATGATCATATCAATCTTGGAACCACTTCCAACACACATCGTCACTTCACCCTCAACTAGTCTATGTTTATTCTGTAACTCCTGTTTCGAGTTACTAGTCTTAGCAACCAAACAAGTATCAAATACCCAGGGGCTACTATGAACACTAGTAAGGTACACATCAATAACATGTATATCAAATATACCTTTGTTCACTTTGCCATCCTTCTTATCCGCCAAATGTTTGGGGCAGTTCTGCTTCTAATGACCATTTCCTTTGCAGTACAAGCACTCAGTTTCAGGCTTGGGTCTAGCTTTGGGCTTCTTCCCGGGAGTGAGAACTTGGTTGCCATTCTTCTTGAAATTCCCTTTATTTCCCTTTGCCCTTTTCTTGAAACCAGTGATCTTGTTTAATCATCAACACTTGATGATTTTTCTTGATTTCTACCTTCGTCGATTTCAACATCACGAAGAGCTCGGGAATCGTCATCCCTTGCATACTATAGTTCATCACGAAGTTCCGGCAACTTGGTGATGGTGACTAGAGAACTCTGTCAACCACTTCCTATCTGGAAGATTAACTCCCACTTGATTCAAGCGATTGTAGTACCCAGACAATCTGAGCATATGCTCACTAGTTGAGCAATTTCTCCTCCAATTTTTAGGCAAAGTACTTGTCAGAGGTCTGACACCTCTTGACACATGCATGAGTCTGAAATACCAATTTCAACTCTTGGAACATCTCATATGCTCTGTGGCGTTCAAAACGTTTTGAAGTCCTGGTTCTAAGCCGTAAAGCATGGTGCACAAAAGTATCAAGTAGTCATCATATTGAGCTAGCCAAACATTCATAACGTCTGCATCTGCTCCTGCAATAGGTCTATCACCTAGCGGTGCATCAAGGACATAATTCTTCTGTGCAGCAATGAGGATAAACCTTAGATCATGGACCCAGTCCGCATCATTGCTACTATCATCTTTCAACTTAGTTTTCTCTGGGAACATATCAAAAACATAGGGAACCAACAACGCGAGCTATTGATCTACAACATAATTTGCAAATACTATCAGGACTAAGTTCATGATAAATTAATGTTCAATTAATCATATTACTTAAGAACTCCCACTTAGATAGACATCCCTCCAGTCATCTAAATGATCACGTGATCCATATCAACTTAACCAAGTTCGATCATCACGTGAGATGGAGTAGTTTTCAATGGTGAACATATCTATGTAGATCATATCTACTATATGATTCACGCTCGACCTTTAGGTCTCTAGTGTTCCGAGGCCATATCTGCATATGCTAGGCTCGTCAAGTTTAACCCGAGTATTCTGCGTGTGCAAAACTGGCTTGCACCTGTTGTATGTGAACGTAGAGCTTATCACACCCGATCATCACGTGGTGTCTAGGCACGACGAACTGCCACAACAGTGCATACTCAGGAAGAACACTTATACCTTGAAATTCAGTAAGGGATCATCTTATAATGCTACCGCCGTACTAAGCAAAATTAGATGCATAAAAGATTAACATCACATGCAATCAAAATATGTGACATGATATGGCCATCATCATCTTGTGCTTATGGTCTCTATCACCGAAGCATCGTCATGATCTCCATTGTCACCGGCGTGACACCTTGATCTCCATCGTAGCATCGTTGTCGTCTCGCCAACTATTGCTTCTATGACTATCGCTACCGCTTAGTGATAAAGTAAAGCAATTACATGGCAATTGCATTGCATATAATAAAGCGACAACCATATGGCTCCTGCCAGTTGCCGATAACTCTGTTAGAAAACATGATCATCTCATACAACAATTTATATCACATCATGTATTGACCATATCACATCACAACAAGCCCTACAAAAACAAGTTAGACGTCCTCTACTTTGTTGTTGCAAATTTTACGTGGCTGCTATGGTATTCTAGCAAGAACCTTTCTTACCTACGCATCAAAACCACGACGATTTTTCGTCAAGTGTGTTGTTTTAACCTTCAACAAGGACCGGCCATAGTCAAACTCGATTCAACTAAAGTTGGAGAAACAGACACCCGCCAGCCAGCTATGTGCAAAAGCACGTCGGTAGAACCAGTCTCATGAACACTGTCATGTAATGTTGGTCCGGGCCGCTTCATCCAACAATACCGCGGAATCAAAGTAAGACATTGGTGATAAGCAGTATGACTATTATCGCCCACAACTCTTTGTGTTCTACTCGTGCATAAAACATCTACGCATAGACCTGGCTCGGATGCCACTGTTGGGTAACATAGTAATTTCAAAAAAAATCCTACGATCACGCAAGATCTATCTAGGAGATGCATAGCAATGAGAGGGGAGAGTGTGTCCACGTACCCTCGTAGACCGAAAGCAGAAGTGTTTAGTAACACGATTGATCGCGCCAACCGATCCAAGTACCAAACATACAACACCTCCGCATTCAGCACACATTCGGCTCGATGACGTCCCTCGTGCTCTTGATCTAGTTGAGGACGAGCGTGAGTTCCGTCAGCACGACAGCGTGGCAATGGTGATGATGATGTTACTGGCGCAGGGCTTCGCCTAAGCACTGCGGCGATATGACCGGGGTGTGTTACTATGGAGGGGGGCACTAAGGCAAAACTTGATGTGTCTTTGGGGTGCCCCCTGCCCACGTATATAAAGGAGGGAGGGAGGGAGGCCGCCCCCCTAGGGATGTGCCAAGAGTATGGAGTCCTACTAGGACTTCCAAGTCCTAGTAGGAATCCCTTTCCTTTTTGGAGTAGGAGAGAAGGAAAGAGGGAAAGAGAGATGGAGTAGGAAAGGGCAAGGGGGGCGCCGCCCCCTTTACCTAATCCAATTCGGAACCATGGGGGGTGCCACCTCCCCTTGGCCTGCCTCCTCCTTTCCCGTATGGCCCAATAAGGCCCATTACTTCTCCCGGTGAATTCCTGTAACTCCCCGGTACTCCGAAAAGTACCCGAATCACTCGAAACCTTTCTGGTGTCCGAATATAGCCTTCCAATATATCAATCTTTATGTCTCGGCCATTTCAAGACTTCTCGTTACGTCTGTGATGTCATTTGGGACTCCAAACAAACTTCGGTCATCAAAACACATAACTCATAATACAAATCATCATCGAACGTTAAGCGTGCAGACTCTACGGGTTTGAGAACTATGTAGACATGATCGAGACACATCTCCGATCAATAACCAATAGCGGAAGTTGGATGCTCATATTGGCTCCTACATATTCTACAAAGATCTTTATCGGTCAAACCGCATAACAACATATGTTTTTCCCTTTGTCATCGGTATGTTAGTTGCCCGAGATTCGACCATCGGTATCATTATACCTAGTTCAATCTCGTTACCGGAAAGTCTCTTTACTCGTTCTGTAATGCTTCATCCCGCAACTAACTCATTATTCACATTGCTTGCTAGGCTTATAGTGATGAGCATTTCCAGGGCCGAGAGATACCTCTCCGATACACGGAGTGACAAATCCTAATATCGATCTATGCCAACCCAACAAACACCTTCAGAGACACCCGTAGGGCATCTTTATAATCACCCAGTTACGTTGTGACATTTGATAGCAGACAAGGTGTTCCTCCGGTATTCGGGAGTTGCATAATCTCATAGTCAAAGGAACGTGTATAAGTCATGAAGAAAGAAGTAGCAATGAAACTGTAACGATCATACTGCTAAGCTAACGGATGGGTCTTGTCCATCACATCATTCTCCTAATGATGTGATCCCGTTCATCAAATGACAACACATGTCTATGGTTATTAAACATAACCATCTTTGATTAACAAGCTAGTCAAGTAGAGCCATACTAGGGACACTATGTTTTGTCTACGTATTCACACATTTACTAAGTTTCCGGTTAATACAATTCTAGCATGAATAATAAACATTTATCATGATATATGGAAATATAAATAACAACTTTATTATTGCCTCTATGGCATATTTCCTCCAGTGGGCATAACCCACCTGGGCGCACCTGGGCCCCTAGGTGCTCCCTGGTGGGTTGTGCCCCCTCGGGGCACCCCTCTGGTACTTCTTCGGCCCATCTTGTGTCTTCTGGTCCAGAAAAAATCCACAAAAAGTTTCGTTGTGTTTGGACTTCGTTTGGTATTGATTTCCTACGATGTAAAAAACAAGCAGAAAACATCAACTAGCTGGTAGAAACTAGGGTTCTACCGGGTCTAGGCGGGAGGTTGTAGGGGACGGAGGGAGCTGGTCGTGGACGAACACGCGGACGCCGGCGGCTGGGCACCGTCGTGCGCGAGGAGGCGGCGGCTGAGAGGGAGATGGCGCAGGGAAGGAGGCGGCTAGGGTTAGGTCTCCCGGCTCCCTAAGGAAGCCGAGCAAATATGATTGCTTCTTGCTTGATTAGATTGATACATCTCCTCTCCTTATATAGAGAGGTTTATTACTTGACTCCTAAGCGAACGATAAGATAATCGGGCTAAGCCCCTAATAACGATAAGATAACTTGGGCCACAACCCACTGGGCTAAGCCCCTAATATGACGGTCATAACACTTCTCCCCGCCTGCACAAACAGCTCGTCCTCGAGCTGTAAGGTAGGGAAGCGCTTGCTGAACTCCTCGAGGTGATCAACCAGCGTCAAACACCTTCGCGATAGCTGGGGCGGTCAGGTCGTCGTCGGTGGCGTCCTCCTCAATGTAGTCTGCAACCTCCAGGTAGAAGAGTCGTGGGCAGATGTGGCCGGGCGTGTAGGGCTCGTCGCAGTTGAAGCACAACCCTTGAAGGCGACGCTCGAGTAGCTCGGCCGAGGTGAGCCGTCGGAACGAGCGCACCGGGGTCGCGGCGAGGGGTGCCACGGAAGCCTTTGCAGGCTGACCCTGCACAGGAACATCTGGTCCGGGTAGCGGCCCAGTGGCTCGGGACGGTGATGCCTGGTGCATGGCCACCGCATGGCGCACGAACGCGCGGGCGTGGTACATGGCCGTCTGGAGGTCCTGGGGTCCCTGCAACTCGACGTCCCCACGGATATGATCTGGCAGAACGCCGACGAAGTGTTCGGCCTGCTGGTGAGCCGCACGCCGGACGCATGGCACGCCAGGGCCTGAAAGCGGTCGGTGTAGTCTTGCACCGTAGAGGTAAAGGGAAGGCGGCCCAACTCTGCTAGGCGGCTCCCGAGGATCGGCGGCCCAAAATGAAGGAGGCACAACTCATGAAAGCG
Organism: Triticum aestivum; assembly: GCF_018294505.1. Classification (NCBI taxonomy): domain Eukaryota; kingdom Viridiplantae; phylum Streptophyta; class Magnoliopsida; order Poales; family Poaceae; genus Triticum; species Triticum aestivum. The sequence continues at coordinate 114,977,929 of NC_057804.1, read as the reverse complement.
CTCCCACGGGGGCATGCCGCCCTCGTCCTGCTCGAGGGTGTAGTACCATGTCTGGGCTGCACCACGGAGGTGGTTGGATGCCAGCCAAGTGCGCTCCGATGCGAGCATGCGCTGCCCATGGAAAAACTGGTTGCACTGGTTGAGCCAGTTAAGCGGGTCCTCCGTGCCGTCATAAGTGGCGAAGTCGATCTTGGCGAACCGTGGCGGCGTATGGGTCGGCGTGCCATGCCCGACCGGCTTGGCAGTGCAGAGTAGTGATGATGACGGCGCCCGGTCAACACTGGGGAGGCCGTCGTAGGCCCCCGCGGAGCCGGACGAGACCCCAAACTGTAGTGTGGGTACCGATGGGTGCCCAGCCTCCGTGTAAACTGGCGGTGGCGGAATCGGGGACGGTGACGGCAGAAACTGAACCTACTGGATTGGGAGGCCCCCTGGTGTGGACTAGCCCAGTCCGGAGCTGGGCAGCGGCGGTGGAAGCTGGACCAGCACGGCTGGCGCAGCTGGGGCCGGCGCGGGCCAGTACAGCCACTGTGGCGCTGGGGCGGGCGCGGGATGCACGGGTGGCGCCGCGAGAGCCAGCGCGGGCCACTGCGGCAAGGAAAGTGCTGGGGCGGCCGGGGGAGGCGCAGGTGGTGCCGCGAGAGCCGGCACGAGCCACTGCGGCCAGGACAGCGCTGGGGCGGCCGGCGGCTGGAGCAACGGATGGCCCCCGATGATCGCCACGGGGACCGAGTACCAGGGCAGGGCCGGCAGTCCGGAGGAGACGGCCGGCGGCGGAGGTGTTGGTGGCCCGTACGGACCGGCCAGGAACAGCCGGATTCCTTGGACCACGACGACTAGATCATTGAGGATGCCGGTCATGGCCTCCGAGGAGTAGACGAGCGGCGTGGTGGAGGGTGGACCCATGGAGGGGGGCGGCGACTGGCTGGTCGATGCGCCGATGGTGGAACCCATCAGCGCCGAGGGAAGGAACAGCGGTGCCGTGGAGAGGATCGGTGATGGCGCGGCGGCGGTGGTGGCGAGGGGCAGCGACGGGCTTGGTGATCGTGATGACATGGTCGAAACCAAGCTAGCTGATACCAAGCTGGTAGAAACTAGGGTTCTACTGGGTCTAGGCCGGAGGTTGTAGGGGACGGAGGGAGCTGGTCGTGGACGAACACCCGGACGCCGGCGGCTGTGCACCGTCGTGCGCGAGGAGGCGGCGGCTGAGAGGGAGATGGTGCTGTCCTACGGTGCCCTCCGTCTCGCGCAAATGTGAGGGGTCCTCGCAATATGTTCATAATTTGCTTATGGTTGGTTGCGAGAGTGATAGAAGCTTAAACCCGAGTAGGTGGGTTATGGCGTATGTGAGTAAAGAGGACTTGATACTTAATGCTATGGTTGGGTTTCACGACCTTAATGATCTTTAGTAGTCGCGGATGCTTGCTAGTGGTTCAATCATAAGTGCATATGATCCAAGTAGAGAAAGTATGTTAGCTCATGCCTCTCCCTCATATAGAATTGCAAGAATGATTACCAGTACTTGTTATCGATTGCCTGGGACAAATGACTTTCTTGTTGACAAAAGCTATCCACTTTTATTATCTCTCAATTTATTCATAGTTTTATTCTCGCAAAGTATTTGTAGTTTTATTATTGAAAAATAGTTTCATACTTGTTTTAGGTAAAGCAAACGTCAAGTGTGCGTAGAGTTCACTGGTACGCGTCAGTGCTATAAAAATGGTTTTTCACCCCTTTCCGCGACGTCATTTGGAACCGTCACCAAGTGAGTGTGGGCAATCGGGGGTCCTTCCTAGACGATCCAGAAACCGTCGGGGGTAGGGAGCCAAGATGCTTATACAGTACTCCTACTCGTTTGTGCTCGCATTGCCATCGCAGTCAGTATTCTGTTGTGCTACGTCTATGATGACGGCCCATAACAAATGGTTCACTATTATAGAACGTGTATGATAAGCATTCCCAAACCGTATGTGATAAATAATTAAGAAGATTAGCTAATCGTCGTATGAGTGTCAGACAGGATTATGAAACTTTGGACCGTTGTAAAATCATTGTACACGACAACTATCACACGCGCTATTCTGTGGTGCAACGTTTATGATGCATACTTCATCAGAAACAGTTCATGGTTGCGAATCATGTATGATAAGGCAACTATCACAAACATTTAGTTTGCCTGCACTGTTTGTGATATTGTCTGACATCGCACATGCTTTGCAAACGGCAACTGTGTGCATGCTTGCACATGTTTCCTCCATGTGAACCATCTCAGATTCTGGTGTATATCACAAACGTTTGTGTGTTTTACCAACCGTGTGTGCCGTAACGACCTGGGGAGCGTAATTTCACTGTAATTTAATTGCTGCTATATCAAATTGTACCGGATTTGGATTTGAATTTGAATGTATGCTATAGCTTTATTCATATCCATTAGGTTCAGACAACCAATGCATTATTCAATTCATAGGTACATATCAAGAATTACATAAGAACCAAATAAAGAATGATGAACCACAGTTGTATACTTGTACTATTAAAGACGGTAAAGAAAGAGGCGAAATACATTCTGGTTGCTGAACAAGGTGAAGCGGAATGCCCATATTGTGCCCTCCTCCATGCAGAAGGCATGCACGACCCTAGTCCAACCCCTTGTGATGGCCGACCGGCCATCCTTCACGGTCTCTGTTGGGGATATTACTACTAGGTGTGAACCGGCCTACCTGGGCCGGGTTAACTTCATTAGCAGTATAAAGGTGATTAAGCAGATGAAGGCCCAAGGCCTGTAGTCGGTTTAGAACCTGTAGCCGTAAACCGGCTTGATATGTAAACTTGCATTGTAAGTTAGGAATAGAGAGAGACCAACCGGGATATGAGTATGAACCGGTGTGGGACTCTGTGGACCGACGGGCGTCACCCGTGTATATAAGGGGACGACTCGGCGGCGGTTCAAAGACAGACAACAACAACTCGAGCCTAGGCGAAGCTTGTTTGCTCCCTAGCCATCGAAACCACATCAATTCCATCACAACTAGACGTAGGCTTTTACCTTCATCGAAGGGGCCGAACTAGTATAAACCCTTGTGTCTTTGTGTCCGCTTTAACCCCTTCAAGTTAACCCGTAGCGATGGCTCCATGACTAAGTCCTTTCACAAGGACATCTACCGTGACAAATCCACGACAGTTAGCGCCCACCGTGGGGCTATCGCACGACGGTTTGATGATCTTGGAGGGCAAGCTCAAAGGACTCGAAGGCTATGCTGTGGGCCGGATGACCAAGAGTCGTCACGGCAAGCTCTACATCGACGATGCAGGATGGGGTCCCGAAGCCGGCTCGATCGAGTACGGGTACCGGGTCCCCTTTGGTGGCATACACGTTTTTATCGGCAAGATTGGTGAGCCTGCGCCTGAGCCGGACATCCGCACCAACCTCATCGAGACGGCTCAGCGTGCGAGATCTACCCAGGTTAAACCAGCCGTGAGGCGTGCCTTCGTGGGAGTCATCCACGGAGGAGAGCATGGGGACGAGTCAGAATATGGTAGCGAGACCGTCGTCTATTCCGGCGACGAGTCCTCAACCGGAGAGACAGAATCATTGTACCAGTTGCAAGACGACCAGATTAGGGGCTGTTCCGATGGCGACAGTATTCCGGACCCCCCTGAGCAGATCAACCGGGTTGGAATATTCATGGCCGGTACGCAAGCGGCGAATCACTCCTCGACCGCAACAGCAATGTTCTCCGGATCAGCAGCGGCAGCGGCAGCAGGGGCAGGAGGCCTTGTGCGCCCACCGGTTCAAGTTCTGTCTGACCTGTTTGATGCACTAGCTGTACTTATGGCAGAGGCCAATCCGGCGGATCAGGAGGCCCATGATGCAGAGATTGCAAAGGTGAGAGAGCAGATTGCACAAGCCAAAGCCGACCTGGCAGCAGAGAAAGACAGGATGGCCGCAGAGCGGGCCGCTTTGGACGCCCACGCCTACAAGCTCATGCTCGACCAGATCGCATCACAAGAAGTCTTGAAGCGGAAGCACAGATCACGCGTGCCGTTAGGGTTCGACCCTCGAAATATCTTTCACACTCCGGGAGCTGGAACCAGTAATCTGCCGGGGCACCTGGAGGTAAACCGGGTCGAGGCACCAGGGCCAGGAGCGATGGTCCAACCCCGCCTGATGGAACCTCCTCGGCAGAACATTGTGATTCCTCCGCCGGTCCAGACACCTCCCGGTCATTATTTTAATCCTATGGACAATCTTGTCGCAGCTGCTGCACGATTAGAAGCTATCCCGGTCGAAGGAGACTCTCCGCAAGCAATAGAGACGCGCCGGGTTAAGGAACTTCTCCGGACCACTTTGATTCAACAGGAGGCATATTCATACAGCCGCGATCGAATTCATTCCACACCTCGTCCAAGCCGGAGCTATAGTAGGTGCCTGGATGAACCGGCCATATCAAGAAATGCGCGGGGCCGTGAAGCGGCCCATGGCAATAACCCGAACGGTGGTGTTCACGATGCTCAGGATGTAGTGGACCGGGCCCGGGCACGAAGGGAGGCCGAGAACGAGGCGGATCATCTTACACCGGTTCGTCCTACCACCTCTGCCGGGCCAGGGGTCGCATCTAGCTTGGGAGTGCCCTGTTTAGTCCCCGCTTTACGCAATGTACGCCTGCCCAAGGACTTCAAGGGCCCGCGCAAGGTGCCAAATTACACCACTAATTTATCTCCAGAAGCATGGGTAGAGAGTTATGAGATGGCAATGGAGATGCTGGATGTGGATGAGACCGCGTGTGCAAAGTACTTCACCATGATGCTTGAAGGCACAGCCCGTACTTGGTTGAAGAGCCTGCCGCCTAATTCTATCAGTTCATGGGCCCAGTTGCGGACCCGGTTTATCCAGAATTTCAAAGATACGTGTAAGCAGCCTAAGTCCGTAGTAGACTTGGCAGCTTGTGTTCAGGAGGACGGAGAGTCAACAACCCATTGGGTACGCCGCGCTTCTGAAGTCTTGCACTCGTCTGACAGGATCAATGCTGACTCTGCGATCTTAACCCTGGAGGGCAACTGCCGGTTTAAGCCTCTAAAGTAGAAGTTGGGGCGTATGAAGCGGTTCTGTAATGACATGGGAACTCTCATGGCCGCTTTAGTGAAGTATGCTGATTCTGATAGTACCAAGGATCCCGAGACTGATGATGACGAAGCAGGGAAGGGAAAAAGAATAGCAACTCTAAGGGGCATCAATACAAACCGGCGGGCCATGGAAACAGAGGCAAGCGTAAGGCAGATGGCAGCATGGACTTTGTGGCTAACACTAATGCGCAGGACAAGAGTCAGCGGCGCAGAGGTAAAGCGGCGAATCGTAATGGGGCTCCAAATCCTAACCCGGATTGCTTAAACTATTTGCTGAATCAGCCTTGCCCAAAACACGGGACGAAGGAGGCGCCGGCTAACCACCTTTGGAAGGATTGTTACATTATGCAGGAATTTAAAAACTCTAATGCCTTCCGGTATGACCGTGGGTCAGGTGGTGGCTCAGGATCCGGCTTCCATGGCTCGGGTCACGATGGAGCTTCCGGTTCAGGTTTCAATCAGGGCGGTAATAATAACCAGGATAATCAGAACGGTCAAGGGAGTTACAACCAATAGCAGCAGCAGCAGCGGTCGGGTTATCAGAGCCAGCCAAAACAGTTGAACAATGGGCAGTATCACATTTTCACAACTAGCTCGGATAAGCGCGACCAGAAACTTCATAAGCGAGCAATGAACTCTGTTGAACCGGCCGTACCACGTTATTTACGCTGGTCAGAGCA